>NC_056423.1:32500-37500 GCF_905147365.1 Aricia agestis | reverse complement strand
AGGTTAGGTTAGGTTAGGTTAGGTTAGGTTAGGTTAGGTTAGGTTAGGTTAGGTTAGGTTAGGTTAGGTTAGGTTAGGTTCCCCCCGATGGTTGCACGCCTTGTCGTGGCGGTGGGGCTTAGTAACCGCGGCTTGGACAACCGCGGTGAAGCGAAGAGGCAACCAGGGCCGGCCGGTGTCGCCGCCTGGCCCGAGGAGGGCGCTCCCAGCGGACTGGAGGAGTCCGCTGCGGATGCGCACCGAGGTGGGGCCGCAGAGGAAGAGGCAAGTAGGTATTACGGTGCGCCGCTTGCCCTATCTTCTGCGGCCGAGGACGGATCGCGGGGGGGAGAGGCATTGTGGTAGGTTGCCGCTTTCCCTACCCCCCCTGCGAGCTGGCGGGGCCGTTCCGTTTGAACGGCATTGGTGGGGCTGCAGAGGAAGAGGCAAGTAGGTATTACGGTGCGCCGCTTGCCCTATCCTCTGCGGCCGAGGTGTGGTCGGTGGCAGAGCCACAGACCTGATCTGCCACATGGCCTCCAAGTAGCAGACTCGGGGGGCGTCTGCTACAGCCTTGGTGGGGGCCGAGGAGGAGGGCGCACGTGTTGTGCGCCCATCGTGGAGTCTTCGGGCCGCTGGCGGGGTCACAGATGTGTGTATCGTTCCTGTGGCCCCGTCAATATGCGGCGTGGCGGAAGATGGGGGGGGGGTTTTAGTGGGTATACCGTGGTCTCATTAGCCGCGGGAGTCCCACATAACCACTCGGGTCGCCCCCTGCGCCTGGGTGGTATGCGTAATGCATTTCCCCCTCCGGAAAAAAAAAAAAAAAAAAAAAAAAGGTTAGGTTAGGTTAGGTTAGGTTAGGTTAGGTTAGGTTAGGTTAGGTTAGGTTAGGTTAGGTTAGGTTAGGTTAGGTTAGGTTAGGTTAGGTTAGGTTAGGTTAGGTTAGGTTAGGTTAGGTTAGGTTAGGTTAGGTTAGGTTAGGTTAGGTTAGGTTAGGTTAGGTTAGGTTAGGTTAGGTTAGGTTAGGTTAGGTTAGGTTAGGTTAGGTTAGGTTAGGTTAGGTTAGGTTAGGTTAGGTTAGGTTAGGTTAGGTTAGGTTAGGTTAGGTTAGGTTAGGTTAGGTTAGGTTAGGTTAGGTTAGGTTAGGTTAGGTTAGGTTAGGTTAGGTTAGGTTAGGTTAGGTTAGGTTAGGTTAGGTTAGGTTAGGTTAGGTTAGGTTAGGTTAGGTTAGGTTAGGTTAGGTTAGGTTAGGTTAGGTTAGGTTAGGTTAGGTTAGGTTAGGTTAGGTTAGGTTAGGTTAGGTTAGGTTAGGTTAGGTTAGGTTAGGTTAGGTTAGGTTAGGTTAGGTTAGGTTAGGTTAGGTTAGGTTAGGTTAGGTTAGGTTAGGTTAGGTTAGGTTAGGTTAGGTTAGGTTAGGTTAGGTTAGGTTAGGTTAGGTTAGGTTAGGTTAGGTTAGGTTAGGTTAGGTTAGGTTAGGTTAGGTTAGGTTAGGTTAGGTTAGGTTAGGTTAGGTTAGGTTAGGTTAGGTTAGGTTAGGTTAGGTTAGGTTAGGTTAGGTTAGGTTAGTTAGGTTAGGTTAGGTTAGGTTAGGTTAGGTTAGGTTAGGTTAGGTTAGGTTAGGTTAGGTTAGGTTAGGTTAGGTTAGGTTAGGTTAGGTTAGGTTAGGTTAGGTTAGGTTAGGTTAGGTTAGGTTAGGTTAGGTTAGGTTAGGTTAGGTTAGGTTAGGTTAGGTTAGGTTAGGTTAGGTTAGGTTAGGTTAGGTTAGGTTAGGTTAGGTTAGGTTAGGTTAGGTTAGGTTAGGTTAGGTTAGGTTAGGTTAGGTTAGGTTAGGTTAGGTTAGGTTAGGTTAGGTTAGGTTAGGTTAGGTTAGGTTAGGTTAGGTTAGGTTAGGTTAGGTTAGGTTAGGTTAGGTTAGGTTAGGTTAGGTTAGGTTAGGTTAGGTTAGGTTAGGTTAGGTTAGGTTAGGTTAGGTTAGGTTAGGTTAGGTTAGGTTAGGTTAGGTTAGGTTAGGTTAGGTTAGGTTAGGTTAGGTTAGGTTAGGTTAGGTTAGGTTAGGTTAGGTTAGGTTAGGTTAGGTTAGGTTAGGTTAGGTTAGGTTAGGTTAGGTTAGGTTAGGTTAGAGGTTAGGTTAGGTTAGGTTAGGTTAGGTTAGGTTAGGTTAGGTTAGGTTAGGTTAGGTTAGGTTAGGTTAGGTTAGGTTAGGTTAGGTTAGGTTAGGTTAGGTTAGGTTAGGTTAGGTTAGGTTAGGTTAGGTTAGGTTAGGTTAGGTTAGGTTAGGTTAGGTTAGGTTAGGTTAGGTTAGGTTAGGTTAGGTTAGGTTAGGTTAGGTTAGGTTAGGTTAGGTTAGGTTAGGTTAGGTTAGGTTAGGTTAGGTTAGGTTAGGTTAGGTTAGGTTAGGTTAGGTTAGGTTAGGTTAGGTTAGGTTAGGTTAGGTTAGGTTAGGTTAGGTTAGGTTAGGTTAGGTTAGGTTAGGTTAGGTTAGGTTAGGTTAGGTTAGGTTAGGTTAGGTTAGGTTAGGTTAGGTTAGGTTAGGTTAGGTTAGGTTAGGTTAGGTTAGGTTAGGTTAGGTTAGGTTAGGTTAGGTTAGGTTAGGTTAGGTTAGGTTAGGTTAGGTTAGGTTAGGTTAGGTTAGGTTAGGTTAGGTTAGGTTAGGTTAGGTTAGGTTAGGTTAGGTTAGGTTAGGTTAGGTTAGGTTAGGTTAGGTTAGGTTAGGTTAGGTTAGGTTAGGTTAGGTTAGGTTAGGTTAGGTTAGGTTAGGTTAGGTTAGGTTAGGTTAGGTTAGGTTAGGTTAGGTTAGGTTAGGTTAGGTTAGGTTAGGTTAGGTTAGGTTAGGTTAGGTTAGGTTAGGTTACGTTAGGTTAGGTTAGGTTAGGTTAGGTTAGGTTAGGTTAGGTTAGGTCAGGTTAGGTTAGGTTAGGTTAGGTTAGGTTAGGTTAGGTTAGGTTAGGTTAGGTTAGGTTAGGTTAGGTTAGGTTAGGTTAGGTTAGGTTAGGTTAGGTTAGGTTAGGTTAGGTTAGGTTAGGTTAGGTTAGGTTAGGTTAGGTTAGGTTAGGTTAGGTTAGGTTAGGTTAGGTTAGGTTAGGTTAGGTTAGGTTAGGTTAGGTTAGGTTAGGTTAGGTTAGGTTAGGTTAGGTTAGGTTAGGTTAGGTTAGGTTAGGTTAGGTTAGGTTAGATTAGGTTAGGTTAGGTTAGGTTAGGTTAGGTTAGGTTAGGTTAGGTTAGGTTAGGTTAGGTTAGGTTAGGTTAGGTTAGGTTAGGTTAGGTTAGGTTAGGTTAGGTTAGGTTAGGTTAGGTTAGGTTAGGTTAGGTTAGGTTAGGTTAGGTTAGGTTAGGTTAGGTTAGGTTAGGTTAGGTTAGGTTAGGTTAGGTTAGGTTAGGTTAGGTTAGGTTAGGTTAGGTTAGGTTAGGTTAGGTTAGGTTAGGTTAGGTTAGGTTAGGTTAGGTTAGGTTAGGTTAGGTTAGGTTAGGTTAGGTTAGGTTAGGTTAGGTTAGGTTAGGTTAGGTTAGGTTAGGTTAGGTTAGGTTAGGTTAGGTTAGGTTAGGTTAGGTTAGGTTAGGTTAGGTTAGGTTAGGTTAGGTTAGGTTAGGTTAGGTTAGGTTAGGTTAGGTTAGGTTAGGTTAGGTTAGGTTAGGTTAGGTTAGGTTAGGTTAGGTTAGGTTAGGTTAGGTTAGGTTAGGTTAGGTTAGGTTAGGTTAGGTTAGGTTAGGTTAGGTTAGGTTAGGTTAGGTTAGGTTAGGTTAGGTTAGGTTAGGTTAGGTTAGGTTAGGTTAGGTTAGGTTAGGTTCCCCCCGATGGTTGCACGCCTTGTCGTGGCGGTGGGGCTCTAGTAACCGCGGCTTGGACAACCGCGGTGAAGCGAAGAGGCAACCAGGGCCGGCCGGTGTCGCCGCCTGGCCCGAGGAGGGCGCTCCCAGCGGACTGGAGGAGTCCGCTGCGGATGCGCACCGAGGTGGGGCCGCAGAGGAAGAGGCAAGTAGGTATTACGGTGCGCCGCTTGCCCTATCCTCTGCGGCCGAGGACGGATCGCGGGGGGGGGGAGGCATTGTGGTAGGTTGCCGCTTTCCCTACCCCCCCCTGCGAGCTGGCGGGGCCGTTCCGTTTGAACGGCATTGGTGGGGCCGCAGAGGAAGAGGCAAGTAGGTATTACGGTGCGCCGCTTGCCCTATCCTCTGCGGCCGAGGTGTGGTCGGTGGCAGAGCCACAGACCTGATCTGCCACATGGCCTCCAAGTAGCAGACTCGGGGGGCGTCTGCTACAGCCTTGGTGGGGGCCGAGGAGGAGGGCGCACAGCCCATCGTGGAGTCTTCGGGCCGCTGGCGGGGTCACAGATGTGTGTATCGTTCCTGTGGCCCCGTCAATATGCGGCGTGGCGGAAGATGGGGGGGGGGTTTTAGTGGGTATACCGTGGTCTCATTAGCCGCGGGAGTCCCACATAACCACTCGGGTCGCCCCCTGCGCCTGGGTGGTATGCGTAATGCATTTCCCCCTCCGGAAAAAAAAAAAAAAAAAAAAAAAAAAAGGTTAGGTTAGGTTAGGTTAGGTTAGGTTAGGTTAGGTTAGGTTAGGTTAGGTTAGGTTAGGTTAGGTTAGGTTAGGTTAGGTTAGGTTAGGTTAGGTTAGGTTAGGTTAGGTTAGGTTAGGTTAGGTTAGGTTAGGTTAGGTTAGGTTAGGTTAGGTTAGGTTAGGTTAGGTTAGGTTAGGTTAGGTTAGGTTAGGTTAGGTTAGGTTAGGTTAGGTTAGGTTAGGTTAGGTTAGGTTAGGTTAGGTTAGGTTAGGTTAGGTTAGGTTAGGTTAGGTTAGGTTAGGTTAGGTTAGGTTAGGTTAGGTTAGGTTAGGTTAGGTTAGGTTAGGTTAGGTTAGGTTAGGTTAGGTTAGGTTAGGTTAGGTTAGGTTAGGTTAGGTTAGGTTAGATTAGGTTAGGTTAGGTTAGGTTAGGTTAGGTTAGGTTAGGTTAGGTTAGGTTAGGTTAGGTTAGGTTAGGTTAGGTTAGGTTAGGTTAGGTTAGGTTAGGTTAGGT
>NC_056423.1:25000-27500 GCF_905147365.1 Aricia agestis | reverse complement strand
TTAGGTTAGGTTAGGTTAGGTTAGGTTAGGTTAGGTTAGGTTAGGTTAGGTTAGGTTAGGTTAGGTTAGGTTAGGTTAGGTTAGGTTAGGTTAGGTTAGGTTAGGTTAGGTTAGGTTAGGTTAGGTTAGGTTAGGTTAGGTTAGGTTAGGTTAGGTTAGGTTAT
The DNA here is from genome assembly GCF_905147365.1 of Aricia agestis. Lineage (NCBI taxonomy): Eukaryota > Metazoa > Arthropoda > Insecta > Lepidoptera > Lycaenidae > Aricia > Aricia agestis. The sequence continues at coordinate 27,336 of NC_056423.1, read as the reverse complement.
GTTAGGTTAGGTTAGGTTAGGTTAGGTTAGGTTAGGTTAGGTTAGGTTAGGTTAGGTTAGGTTAGGTTAGGTTAGGTTAGGTTAGGTTAGGTTAGGTTAGGTTAGGTTAGGTTAGGTTAGGTTAGGTTAGGTTAGGTTAGGTTAGGTTAGGTTAGGTTAGGTTAGGTTAGGTTAGGTTAGGTTAGGTTAGGTTAGGTTAGGTTAGGTTAGGTTAGGTTAGGTTAGGTTAGGTTAGGTTAGGTTAGGTTAGGTTAGGTTAGGTTAGGTTAGGTTCCCCCCGATGGTTGCACGCCTTGTCGTGGCGGTGGGGCTCTAGTAACCGCGGCTTGGACAACCGCGGTGAAGCGAAGAGGCAACCAGGGCCGGCCGGTGTCGCCGCCTGGCCCGAGGAGGGCGCTCCCAGCGGACTGGAGGAGTCCGCTGCGGATGCGCACCGAGGTGGGGCCGCAGAGGAAGAGGCAAGTAGGTATTACGGTGCGCCGCTTGCCCTATCCTCTGCGGCCGAGGACGGATCGCGGGGGGGAGAAGCATTGTGGTAGGTTGCCGCTTTCCCTACCCCCCCTGCGAGCTGGCGGGGCCGTTCCGTTTGAACGGCATTGGTGGGGCCGCAGAGGAAGAGGCAAGTAGGTATTACGGTGCGCCGCTTGCCCTATCCTCTGCGGCCGAGGTGTGGTCGGTGGCAGAGCCACAGACCTGATCTGCCACATGGCCTCCAAGTAACAGACTCGGGGGGCGTCTGCTACAGCCTTGGTGGGGGCCGAGGAGGAGGGCGCATGTGTTGTGCGCCCATCGTGGAGTCTTCGGGCCGCTGGCGGGGTCGCAGATGTGTGTATCGTTCCTGTGGCCCCGTCAATATGCGGCGTGGCGGAAGATGGGGGGGGGGGTTTTAGTGGGTATACCGTGGTCTCATTAGCTACGGGAGTCCCACATAACCGCTCGGGTCGCCCCCTGCGCCTGGGTGGTATGCGTAATGCATTTCCCCCTCCGGAAAAAAAAAAAAAAAAAAAAGGTTAGGTTAGGTTAGGTTAGGTTAGGTTAGGTTAGGTTAGGTTAGGTTAGGTTAGGTTAGGTTAGGTTAGGTTAGGTTAGGTTAGGTTAGGTTAGGTTAGGTTAGGTTAGGTTAGGTTAGGTTAGGTTAGGTTAGGTTAGGTTAGGTTAGGTTAGGTTAGGTTAGGTTAGGTTAGGTTAGGTTAGGTTAGGTTAGGTTAGGTTAGGTTAGGTTAGGTTAGGTTAGGTTAGGTTAGGTTAGGTTAGGTTAGGTTAGGTTAGGTTAGGTTAGGTTAGGTTAGGTTAGGTTAGGTTAGGTTAGGTTAGGTTAGGTTAGGTTAGGTTAGGTTAGGTTAGGTCAGGTTAGGTTAGGTTAGGTTAGGTTAGGTTAGGTTAGGTTAGGTTAGGTTAGGTTAGGTTAGGTTAGGTTAGGTTAGGTTAGGTTAGGTTAGGTTAGGTTAGGTTAGGTTAGGTTAGGTTAGGTTAGGTTAGGTTAGGTTAGGTTAGGTTAGGTTAGGTTAGGTTAGGTTAGGTTAGGTTAGGTTAGGTTAGGTTAGGTTAGGTTAGGTTAGGTTAGGTTAGGTTAGGTTAGGTTAGGTTAGGTTAGGTTAGGTTAGGTTAGGTTAGGTTAGGTTAGGTTAGGTTAGGTTAGGTTAGGTTAGGTTAGGTTAGGTTAGGTTAGGTTAGGTTAGGTTAGGTTAGGTTAGGTTAGGTTAGGTTAGGTTAGGTTAGGTTAGGTTAGGTTAGGTTAGGTTAGGTTAGGTTAGGTTAGGTTAGGTTAGGTTAGGTTAGGTTAGGTTAGGTTAGGTTAGGTTAGGTTAGGTTAGGTTAGGTTAGGTTAGGTTAGGTTAGGTTAGGTTAGGTTAGGTTAGGTTAGGTTAGGTTAGGTTAGGTTAGGTTAGGTTAGGTTAGGTTAGGTTAGGTTAGGTTAGGTTAGGTTAGGTTAGGTTAGGTTAGGTTAGGTTAGGTTAGGTTAGGTTAGGTTAGGTTAGGTTAGGTTAGGTTAGGTTAGGTTAGGTTAGGTTAGGTTAGGTTAGGTTAGGTTAGGTTAGATTAGGTTAGGTTAGGTTAGGTTAGGTTAGGTTAGGTTAGGTTAGGTTAGGTTAGGTTAGGTTAGGTTAGCTTAGGTTAGGTTAGGTTAGGTTAGGTTAGGTTAGGTTAGGTTAGGTTAGGTTAGGTTAGGTTAGGTTAGGTTAGGTTAGGTTAGGTTAGGTTAGGTTAGGTTAGGTTAGGTTAGGTTAGGTTAGGTTAGGTTAGGTTAGGTTAGGTTAGGTTAGGTTAGGTTAGGTTAGGTTAGGTTAGGTTAGGTTAGGTTAGGTTAGGTTAGGTTAGGTTAGGTTAGGTTAGGT
>NC_056423.1:0-17500 GCF_905147365.1 Aricia agestis | reverse complement strand
GTCAATCTCGAGGTCAAGTCTGGTACCCCTCCGTGAACGGGACACTCTGCTATTACATGTGTGATGGTTTCGGGTGTATCCGGGTCACAGATACACGATGGACTCTCCTTGCACTTAAAACGATATAAGTACTCAGAGAATCCACCATGTCCCGTGAATAACTGCGAGATGTGTCTGTCTTGTCCTAGCTTTCTCATTATCCTGTGCGCTGAGTAGACGTCCGGGAAGAAGAGCTTTGTTATAGAGGCCGTGTCGCCCTCCGTATATCTCCGGTTCCATTCATGAAGAGTCTCCTCTCGGATTTGTCTCTTCATGAATGAAATCGGGCAGCGATCGTATATCGGTCTAGTTTTAGATCGGAGGGCGGCCTCCTTGGCAAGCTCGTCGGCCCTTTCGTTACCGACCAGACCCACGTGTGCCTTCACCCAGTAAAGCGACACAGTTTTATTCTGCGCGGCTGCGCGGCGGATGTTTTCCCGTGCTTCTATGGCGAGGGGGTGCTTCGCCTCGCAATTGCAGAGCGTTTCAAGGGCGGCTCTGGAGTCACTGAACATTCCGAAGGAATGTCCAGTTTGGTCCAGAACCGTCTCTGTCGCCTTGCTGAGGGCCAGGAGCTCGGCTTGATAAACTGTGCAATGCGACGACAGCTTTAACTTTCGGGATTTCGTTTCATCTCCGCTTTTCCATAAGGAAAATGCGGCCCCAACCATTCCCTCTAGTTTGCTGCCGTCGGTATAGATTTTAACATCTAAGGTGGTAAGGCCGTCTATTTGCTCCTGGTCTGTTAGGCACTCGTAGGTCTGGCCGGGGTTTCGTGCGGGGTGTGGTGTGTTAACATAATCTGCCGCCTTCTCGATCTCCCTATCTCCGAATGCATGCCTTTTTGAACCTTTCTTAATTTCATATAACTTGGCTGCTTCCTTGATACGGAGATCGAGGGGCAGCAGGCCTGAGAGAGCTAGGGCTGAGTTTAGGGAGACAGTCCTGTACGCGAGACAGAGCTTTTGTGCGAATCCTCGTTGTATAGCGTTTAGCTGCTTTCTCGTGTTAAGTTTCGACGCAGAATCCGCCCACGCGCTGGCCGCGTACAGGACTATCGGTTCAACTGCAGCAGTATATATTGTGCGTGTTATTTCAGGACGCAGGCCCCAGCTAATTTTTGCTGCCCTTGACAGGCTTTTGTATATGTCTAATGCTTTTTTACATGTGTTTGCCAGGTGAGTATTAAATGTTAATTTGTGATCTATGGTGAGTCCTAATAATTTGATTTCATTTTCCATGTTTATGGGTGTTCCTCCCATGCTCAGACGTGGGGTGTCGTATTTTAGTTTATTCGTTAGTGTCATTGCCTTGGTCTTGTGTGGCGCAAATTTTAACTTATTTTTGACACCCCACATCTGAACATAGTCGAGGGCCTTCCTTGCGTCCCTATTAATTTTATTGGTATTCCCGCTGAAGAGGAGCACAATGTCGTCCGCGAATGCTTGCACATCGAAGCCCATTGCTTCCAGTTCTTTAAGCAGGGGGTCGATTAGGAGGTTCCATAGAATGGGCCCTCCTATCGAACCTTGTACACACCCTTTGTCCGTGTCTGCATTGTGCTCCTCTCCAGCGTATCTAACTTTTACTTTTCTGTCTCTCAAATAACTGTCCAGTACTCGTCTCAGATTAACAGGGCACTTCTCCTCCGCCAGTCTCGTCCTAATAGCAGGCCACCATGCGCTATCAAAGGCCCCCTCTATGTCTAACGAAACCATCGTTACTATTGATTTTTGTTTTAGCTTTTCGCGTATGTGTTTCATCAGATCATAGAGGGAGTCCTCCGTGCTCTTCTGAGGGACGAAGCCGTACTGACGCTTGCTGAATTTGGGGACTAAGTACCACTTGAGTCTCGCAACAATCATCCTTTCGAGTAGTTTCCCCATCACCGGGAGGAGGCCTATAGGTCTGTAAGATTTAGGCTTAGTATAAGTTTCCTTTTCAGGTTTTCTAAGAACTACTACTGTGGCCTCCTTCCAGATGGTGGGGAAAAGACCGAGTTCTAGACACTTGTTGGCGATCGACAGGTGGAACTCTACATCGCTCTTCACGAGGACAGCCACGATGTCAGCTGTAATCCCGTCTCCTCCGGGTGCTTTCTTCGGGTTGAAGGCCTTCACTGCCGTAAGTAATTCTTCTTTTGTGAAGGGCGGGTCTAGTTCTTCTTCTACTTCTGGCCTATTTACTTCATCCGCCTTCCTTCTTACCTCCCTGTGGTAATCTGTTTCCTCCAGAATGTCGTCCTTTGGGAAGAAGGTCTTGGCCAGTTCTTCGACCGATTCCCGAGGAGACAGCACCTTGTCATCCCTCATCATTAGCACATCTTCCTGCCTTCTAGTAGCCTTTCTTAAAACTCTATATATCCCATCCCACAGTCCATCCCTTTCCTGTTTACCACAAAATTCTTTCCAGCTGTTAATCTGAACTCTTTTTACTTCTTTCTCATACATTTCTTTCTGTTTCAGGTACTTTTCAACGACGGTGTGTCTTCGGGTCGGCGCTGCGCATCGGATTCGGCGTTTCAGGGTAAGTGTAAGCTTTTTCATAGCTTCTAATTCTTTGGTCCACCAAGGAATTTCGGCTTTTTCTTTGCACTTAATTTTAGGAATCGCTTCGTCACATGCGCCGGTCACAACCGCGCTGTACTCACTTATTAGTTTATCTAAATCTGTTCTATTTTCTATTGTTTCTAATGCTTGTTTATTTATATTTTTCTCTGTTTTAAATTGGCACACTTTTTCAATAAAAAGTTGCCAATTTGCCTTTTTTGTGTTATAAATTCTGGTGGTGCTCTTCTTTTTCTCGGTTTTAGTTTCTTCTTTCTTTAATGTGAGCACAATGCAGTTGTGATCGGAGCTTATGGCATCTTCGATCACCCTCCACTCTTCTATTTTGCCGAGCAGGTCTGGGGAGCAGAGAGTGATATCTACCACGCTGCTGCACAGTTTGCCTCCCCGTATCACTTGGAAGGTAGGTGTGGCTCCTCTGTTTAATATCTCCAGGTTATTTTGGTTTATGAACCCGAGTATGTCATCACCCCTTTTATCCGTCGTTTCACTTCCCCACCAGATGCTTTTGGAGTTTACATCGCCGCCTATTATGATGTTGTTTGGCCCAAGCTCTTTCAGGATGCAGTTCAACTGATGCAGGTATGGATCGAGTGGCTTGTCTGGTTCAAAGTAGACCGAAAGGAGTACGGTCCTCCATGTTTTGGAGCCCACCTCTACAACTACGATGTTATTTGTCGTGTATTTTGGGTGGACTCTGGCATCAATGTCTGGATTCAGTATGGCTATTGCGGCCTTATTGACGCCATCAAATTGTTCACTCTGGAAGACTCGTACTCCTCTAAAGCTCTTCATTACCCTCTTGCCTCCAACGTAGGGTTCCTGCAAGAGCAGTATATCCTGCTTTTTCCTGCTTGCCTCGATTATGATCTCGTTTGTCGCCAGTTCCTTCCTTTGGAGGTTAGCTTGGGCCAACTTGTAATATGGGATCTGCCTGTGGGGGGTTTGGGTGCTGTTTGTTGCCGGGGTGCCCTTAGCAGTACGCCGTCGCGGCCCTCGCTATCGCATCCCACCTCTGCCTCACCGGACACTCTGTGCTAAATGCGTTGTGATCGACGTTGTCCAGTTTGGCCTTGGTGCAGTTGCAACAAACGGGCGCCGCGCCGGCGGACCACTGAGGGCAATCTACTTTCTTATGAGGTCCTGTGCAGTGACTACACCTTTCAGTGGTTTCGCTGCACAGGCGCCTGGTATGTCCATATTCCAAGCACATCGTACATTGTACCAGGGGGGACTGGTCCACTATGTGAATTCTCTGAAGGTCAATGTGGACGGTCTCCTTTTCTATCATTTTGTTCCAGATCGGTGGCGATACCTTCAGGACAACATGGTTGGCATGTGGGTTCCTGGCTTTCTTCCTGTACGTTATTTCTATCCTTTTGTCCGCTTCCGCCAGTCCGGCAAGGACCCACTCGTTCTGCTTATTTAAGGCCTTAACGATGTCCTCATCTGTATTGTATTTCATGACGTCTTTAAGCATAACAAGTGGGTCCCTGTTTTTCACCTCCTCTATTTGTAGACAGTCCCCTGCCTTGGCTAATCTTTCTTTTACTGTTTTCCTATCCTTTTCGGTCCTACATCCTATTATCACTTTCCTGTCTCTTGCCTTTCTGACTTTTTCCACTGCTACTCCTCCCTCTTTTGCATTTATTGCTCTCCTTATTTTTGTCAACACCTCTTCTCCTGTCTCTTGATCATCTCTGGAGGTGACGACGACCGAGTGCAGCGTTTGATGTTCTTCCTTTTTCCTTGGCTTAGCTGCTACGCTCGCGTACGTCGCCCCCTCCAGAGTTTTCTTATGCTCCTTTAGCATTTCCTTTAATCCTTCCATCTTTTCATTGTTTTCCTTTATTCTCTCTGCCTGTTCCTCCATCATTTTCTTTATTTCTTCCTCCCTATTTCTATTGTAATTTATTGCCTCTAAGCTTTCTGTATATTTGTTTAACATTTTGTTGTTTTCTTCCAGCTTCTGCAGTATCTCCTGGCTACGATCTTCGGGTAAAGTGGTGTCTCTCGGCGTCGTCTGCTGCGTTAGCGGAGGAGGATGTACAGAATCCCCTCCTGCCATCTTTAGTCTGGTAAGTTCCTCTTCTGACTCGCTTAAAAGTCTGTACAGTCTTTTAAGTGAGTCTGTCGTTCCATCTTTTATATCCCTTCTCAGATTTCCTGATTCTTTAAGTAATTTTATGGCGTTCGCCAAAAGTGATCTTGCTACGTCCAGTCGGGATTTACCTGCTCTTGGGGGGGATACAGCCGCCTTGTCTGTCAACTGTTTTTTAACCTTTTTGTTTTTTATTGCAGGTTCAGCCGGTGAAGCGCTCGAGAGTGCCGGGGGGGCACTGCACGACGCCCCCAACGCCTCTAACGCCTCGACGCTCCTTCTTACCATCGAGTTCTTTTCGATCTGAGATAGCGGTCGAGGCTCGTCCATAGTTTCGCTATTGGAAGGAGAAACAATGAAAGTATCACTGGCCCTTTTCGGTGATCGAGCGTTAATCGGTGTTCGTGGCATCATTTTGTGTCGGGGAACAAGAGTTTATGTACGTATGTGTGTTATTTGTACAGTGTATATATAAGTTAAAAATACTAGTATGTATAAGATTAATTCAAATTAAAATTTTATAGTTGATCTTTGTAAAGAGTTAAGTTTGTATAATGTATATATAGTTTTAAAATTGTATAGTTTATCTAATTATATTATTAGATTTAAGATTAAAATATTATGTAAAAATTTAGTAAAATTAAAGTTTGTTCTTTGGTTGATTGAGTTTGACTGTTATTTTGTTTTGTTAAGTTAGGATCTATATCCGTCCTTTCGTCTTTTTCTTAGGAAGAAAACGAAATACCTGGATACAGATGCCAACACTATTCCAAATAAATTATTAATATGTTTCTCTCTGGTTCAGCAGAAATATTCGTAATAAGATGTTACAAACTTGCAAATGTAATACTGTACTAACAACACTGTTCTTTTGTTTTTACAAAGCAAACCCACTTCCTAATTGCTATATTCTTTCAGCAGGGGTTTAAATTTATGTAAGTTCGACGTTAATGAAATGCAACGTCCCTATTACACCTTTAGAACAGTTACAATTTTTATGTTGCTAATTGCTTTTTGTAGGGACTTTATTATTTTATAGTATGTAGTATAACACTTCACTTAGTTGTTAAGGGTGGCGAAGAAGGTGATCGCCCGTCCTAATACGTCCTATTCTTAATGCTACTTAATATGTAATAGCTGGCCCAAAAGGGATTTAAGCTGGTCCTAAGATAGTTTGGTTCAAGCAACCTCGTTTTGTTATTTGTTATTAGGGATTTTAGACGTCCCCCGTCGATCAGTCAGCCAAAAGGCTATCTACTAGCTAATCTAATCTACCTAACCTATCAGCCGTACCAAAAGGAAACGAGCTGGTCCTTAAATCCTAGTATTGGCTAACTTCGCCTCGTTTTTAGCTATTAAGTACTTATTAATAATATGACGTCTTCCACTGGTCGTTTTTAATTTTTTAAAAGCCAAATTAAGCTTTGTAGTTCAATATTTCTATTATTCCAATGTTTTTATACCCCAAAGCTGTCTATTGTTTTAGAAAAAGGTACTAAAAGATTTAATGAAATCGCCTGTAAATTTTTAATAGCAACAATATTTTTACTATGTATTTTACTAATTTGTTAGTTTTAGTGTGTTGGTTCTATATTTGAAGTTTAAAAGTACAATTCTAAGAACTTTATTCCAGGGTCTACAATATTCTAGGGTTTTCGCCCACCAATTTGGCCTATATTTTAAAAACAAGATACCTTAAAATTAAATGTAAGTGCCTGTTTTTATTTGTTAGCAATCTTTGCTTCGACCTTTCTTTCACCTCTCCAGAGACACGACCGCACGTACGAAGTATTACTTATAGTGGGCGGTTCGTGGGCGTGTCAGGGCTGCCGCGCGTTAGAATATATTGTTTGTATCTTTCAATGAGCGGGAATAACCTGATGCGAATTTTACAATTTCTTATCTTTCTATTATACTGTATATAAACTAATATTGTTATTTTTGTTCTATTACTGTATATTTTAATATGTTATTATATGTATGTTTAGTTGTGTAATTTACGTTTTATTTTAAAAATGTATTTAATATATTTACTTAGCTATTTTTTGGTGTAATATTACTTTAATTTTATTAATGTTATCGTTTTATTTAAATATTATTTTTAGTTTATTCACTTTTACGTATTATCTTACATTTTATGACGATTTCTTGAACTATTTAATTTATTATTTATACTACTAAATGATTTTTATTGTTTACCTAGTTTTTATTATTTTGATTTTCTATTTGCTAGAGTTAACGAGATTTTTGATCCGCAGCCCTGAGCGCGTCGGTGGGCGGGGCGGTGAGCGAGACGAGAGTAGCACGCAGCAGCCCTACCTGTTTCACTCGCACTTACGGCCGTCGGCGTCTTATCTAGACGATCTTAGTCCGGGCGTTGATTTTTGTTGTGATGTTTATTAATTAGAGTTGATATTCAAATGAAGTATTTGTTTTTATTTACTTTAGTTAATGTTAAAAATTCAACTTGATTTAAATAAATAATTACCCAATTTTTGGGATTTAGTTTAATTTTTTACCGATATATTTGTATGATTATGACTATAATTTCTATATATTATTGTTTAGTATAGTTGTTTTATTTATTAATTACTGTTTTAGTCCTATTTCGTTGTAAGATTTAATTTTTTAAACAATGTTTTTAATTTGGAATTTATTGGTTACAAAAAACTATGTTCGTGCCTCGGACTATGGGGAGGAGTCTGTTAGCCTGGGCGCAAGATCGCCCTGGCTGATAACGTAGGGTTGGCGCCGTTTAGGAATGTGATGCACAACGAGCTGAAAGACACCTGATGGATTTATGGTTTTTATTGTTTAGTTATTTATATATTAGTCTGTTTTACCGTTTGTTATGTGTATTTTGTTACTTGTTTTATTGGCTGTATAATTTTTAAGAAAGTTTTTAGATTTTAATTGTTAGTTATAGTTATTTTTATTCGTGATAGTATATTAGGTTATTATTTTATTTTATATATTAATGGCATTAGTCAAATATTTTGTAATTATAGTATTTCTGCGTTTTAACTGCTAAATTTAGTACAATTTTTCGAAAAATGTGTGTTATCGGGCTTATTAGATTAGATTTGTGATGGATTAGTTTATATTTTTTATGTGTATTGCTACTTTACGAAAATGTAAAACTGGGGTTATTTATTTATAAAATATTTTTCGTCCAGCGAAAAACGTCATTTGCAGCCCTAATATACGTCTGTTGCTGACGTCACAATTTACTTTAAAACTTTGTTTATTTTGCTGAAACTACCGAACCGATTTTAATAAAATGTCAAGGCCTTGTATGATGTGGTATATACTACACTAGAAAATGGTTGTCAGCTACCTGAAATTGATAATTTGGCTGCTATTAAAGAAATTCCTGAGGGAGGGGCGTGGCGCCCGCCCAGGCGTTTTTTCTATATAAAGTTTTACTCCCGTCTTAGAATTTTAATAAAACTTAAACTACTAACTTAAATTAAATGGGGCTTTTTTACTACTAATATATACACTAAATACTATATTTATACTAAGTTTCAGCCTTCTCAGTCAACGAGAAGTCTGTCAAATCCAACTTTACAGTTTCAGTGTCCTTTTCACTTTCAACTTCAACTTTAATGTCCAAATTTTACCACTTAGCTGTGTTTCCTGGGCTCCCGGCTGCTGGTGGTGGTTCCTGGTGCTGGTCCGCTGGTTTGCTGTGAGTCTAGACCGCCTAGGACACGGTCTAGACTTTACAGTTTTTCGGCTTTTCCGGCCAGGCCGCACGCAGGATCGCCGCAAAAATTTGCACACTGCAGGTCCTTCACGCTGCACTTGCGGCAAAGTTATAAAAAGTTGGGGTTGCCACTTTAAAAACACAAAATTTAGGGTCCGAAAATTTGGCGCTTTTTAAAATGCAATTTACTCGGCAACTGCTGGTCCGATTTTGATTTTGAAAGCAGTTTTGTGATGCCCCTGATGTCCCGCTTCGAGATGTGGTGGTCGCCTTCTCTCCCCGCACTTCCCCGCGCGCACGCTCACAGGTCCTCCTCGGGTTTTTCGTCTGCTGCTCCTCACCCAGTAGCCAGAAAAATCTGGTTTTTTTGGGAGCAGTAGAAGGAAGATCTTGCGCGTCGATTGATGTGGAGAAAACGGAGGGTCGTCGCGATAAATCGCACGCCGCACGCTTCCAAAGGCAAAAAACCAGTGGAAAATCCGGTTTTTCGCCGATTTCTTGGGCTGGAGACGTCGCTTTTCCACGCGGTTTTCGCCAACACCTTGCACTCGTCAAGCCGCGTCGAAAGACGTATGACACTTTGCACTTTTCTAACTTGAGCCACAGAAAAGAATTTACGGAACGGAGCGTGCGATTTTGCGTGTTGCTTCGACCACGATCGGAGCGGAACTGGGTTAGGTTAGGTTAGGTTAGGTTAGGTTAGGTTAGGTTAGGTTAGGTTAGGTTAGGTTAGGTTAGGTTAGGTTAGGTTAGGTTAGGTTAGGTTAGGTTAGGTTAGGTTAGGTTAGGTTAGGTTAGGTTAGGTTAGGTTAGGTTAGGTTAGGTTAGGTTAGGTTAGGTTAGGTTAGGTTAGGTTAGGTTAGGTTAGGTTAGGTTAGGTTAGGTTAGGTTAGGTTAGGTTAGGTTAGGTTAGGTTAGGTTAGGTTAGGTTAGGTTAGGTTAGGTTAGGTTAGGTTAGGTTTTTTTTTTTTTTTTTTTTTTTTTTTTTTTTTTTTTTTTTTTTTTTTTTTTTTTTTTTTTTTTTTTTTTTTTTTTTTTCTCCTCCCCCTAACATAATTAGGTATGTTTGTTTCAATTCTTTTATGTCTTTTATTCTTTTATGTTTTTTTTTTATTTCTTTCTTTTTTCTTTTGTTTTTCATATCTTATTGCTTTGTACATTTCCAGTTTTATTTCGGTTTTACAATTTTCAATAATATTATCATTTTATCAATTATTTTTACATCTTCAGTTACATTTTCTTATAATAATATCAGCAATAAAATATATTATTTCCAATTTAAATTTACCATTTTTATATACTCACAATTAAAATTCCAATACAATTACAACATTCAATAATATTCAGTAAAATAATTTCAATACAAATAAAACTCCAATTAAAATTACAATAATTAAAATTTCACAAAATTAAAAATGTCAAGTTTAAAATAGTACAGCACAACGTTCAATTAACCTAATATCACAGTGAAAACCTACCGCTAAGGAACCTAACACTAATTATCACAGTTTAAAATATCACAATTTCTCTTATTAACTACACCCACTATCCTCTTACAGAACGAGAGGAAGATATCCCTCTTCTTGCCCCCCAGGATGGTAGGCAGATTCTCACCCGTCACCGATGTGCCCAATTTCTGCTCGATATCGTATCTATCGCACGCAAAAATGGGGCACCCGAATAACAGGTGAGGAACTGTCTCCTCAACTCCTGGCTGACACAGGCACGACGGATCCTCCTTCAACTTGAATCTGTGCAAGTAGAAGGCGAATCCACCGTGTCCAGTCAGGATCTGTGTGATGTGGTGTGTTATGTCTATCTTTTTAACTATCTTATATGCAGCAGCAGCGCTTGGGAAGAAGAGTTTCGTAACTCCGGCCGTCCCTCCCACTTCGTATCTCCTGTCCCATTCCTCAATCGTATCCTCTCTTAAGATACGCCTGACGAATGAAACAGGACACAGATCGTAGTCGGGTTTCCTCTTCGATCCCAGCGCGGCCTCCTTGGCTAATTCGTCAACTCTCTCGTTCCCTCTCAACCCCGCGTGCGCCTTGATCCAATACAAGGAGACCTCCCGCCCCTGCGATGCAGCTTTTCGGAGGGCCGCCCTTGTTTGCACTGCCAGGGGGTGAGGGGAACTAAGAGTGACTGCCTGGAGAGCCGATCTGGAATCGCTGAGGATTCCGACCTTCGCTAGTCCACTCTTGCAGGCTATATTTACTGCTCTTTGGAGCGCTAGAAGTTCGGCTTGGTAGACGGTGCAATACGGCGGCAATGCAAGCTTGACGGCCTTTGTCTCGGCCTCGCCCTTCCATACGGAGAGCGCGGCTCCGACTCGACCCTCAATCTTGCTGCCATCCGTATAGATCCTATGGACGTGGCTGTTAACCACGTCTGCATATGAGTCCTCATCTACCAACCCGAACCTCAGCTCTACCTGCTCTGCCGGATGTGGGTCCTCAATCGCAGAAGCCATTCGCTCCACCTCCCTATCTCTTAGTACCGGGTGTGGTACTCCCTTCTTGGCCTCATAAAGCCTCGATGCTTCGAGTATTCTGAGGTCAAGGGGGAGTATCCCAGCCAACAGCATTGCAGAGTTCAGGGAGACGGTTCGATATGCTCTGCAGATCTTCTGGGCAAAACCCCGTTGGACGGAGTTGAGCCTTTTTTGGACCCCCATCTTTTCCACGGTGGGTGCCCACGCTGCTGATGCATACAAGACAGTCGGTTCCACTACCGCGGTATATATAGTTTTAACTATCTGGGGGTTAAGCCCCCATCCTACTCTTGCAGCCTTAGCCAGCTGCTTATAACGCGTAATTGCCTTTTGGCAAACGTTACTCACGTGAGAGTTGAACGTTAAGCCGCTGTCTATGGTTAAGCCCAGTACTTTTATTTCGTCGTAGAACTTGAGGTCGACACCCCCCATAACTAGTCGTGGCACGTCATACTTCAGTCTTCGAGTGGATAGTAGTGCACATGTCTTGTGGGGGGCAAATTTTAACTTGTTTGCTATTCCCCACTTCCTAATCTCGTCTAGCACCTTATTTGCCTTCCTCTCGATCTCTAATGCTGTATCTCCCTCGAAGACTAACACTATATCGTCGGCGAAGGCTTGATTAAATGCATCCATCTCCTCCAACATTCGCAGCAGGGGGTCCAACAAGAGGTCCCACAGGATCGGTCCACCGATGGATCCCTGTACGCATCCCTTGTCAGTCCCCCTGCTCACTTCCACACCAGCATATCTGACATTCACACTCCTTCCGCTCAAGTAGCTACTGAACACCCGCCTCAGGTTCCCCGGACACCCAACTTCAGCCAACCGAACCTTTATGGCCGGCCACCAAGCACTGTCGAAGGCGCCCTCTATGTCCAGCGATACCACAACAGAAATTTTCTTCTCCTTCCTCAACTTTCTGATGTGGTTCACCAACCTATAGAGGGCGTCTTCGGTGCTCCTTTGGGGCATGAAACCATACTGGTTGGGGCTTATTTTGGGTAATAGGTAGAACCTAAGTCGGGCGACCAGCATCTTCTCGAAGATTTTGCCGAGAACAGGAAGGAGGCCGATCGGTCGATAGGCTTTCGGTACCCGGTATGATTCCTTGCCCGGCTTTCTCAGCACCACCACTGTCGCCTGCTTCCACTTTTCGGGAAAGTAGCCGACAGTGAGGCACCTATTCAGCAAGGCAAGGAACCATTCCGGGTTACAATCCACAGCGTGCTGGCAGATGTCGGACGTGAGACCGTCCGCCCCAGGGGCCTTTTTGGGGTTGAAGGACCTTACGGCTCTCCTCAACTCCTCCATGATGAAAGGAGGGTCGTCCGGACCCATCGGCGGTTCGGAGTCCAAGGACTCCGCACGCCGGCGCGTCCGTCGATGTTCCTCGCTTTCATCACTTTCCAGGTCCGTGGGGTAGAAGGTCTCCGCCAACAGTTCTGCGGAGCTTCGGGCGTCGAGGGTCTCACTGCCCCTTGTTAGGGGCAGATCCTCCTCCCTCCCTCCAACTCTGTTCAGCACTCTGTAAATGCCCTCCCAGACCCCCTCCCTATCCTGTTTTCGGCAGAACTCCTTCCAGCTCGCTACTTGAGCCTCTTTCACTGCCTTTTCATACTTCTCTTTCGCTTCCAGGTACAACCCAACCACGCGGTTTCTGCGATCAGGCGCTGCGGTTCGGATCCTGCGTTTCCTTGTGGCGACCTCCTTCTTCATCTGCGCGAGCTCATCATTCCACCACGACAAGTTGAATTTCTGTGTGTGTTTTTTGGTCGGCATAGTGTCTCTGCATGTCTGTGTTATGACTTCCGTGTATCTGTCTATTGCTTCATCTATTTGTTGTGTGCTGCGTATTGAGTCCATCGCTTGTATAGTCAATTGTCTGTCTGACATCAACTGGGTCAGCTTCTCACGAAACTGACTCCAGTTTGCCTTCTGTGTGTTAAATATGCGTGTGGTACGTATAATGTTCGTGCCTGTGGATTTCTGTTGTCTGATGCCGAATGATATGCCGTTGTGGTCCGAGCTCGTCAGACCTTCTTCCACCTTCCAGTCGCCCACTCGGTCCAGCAGATCGTCGGAGCACGCTGTCACATCCACGAAGCTAGTGTACCTTTTACCCCCTCTAACGGTATCGAAAGTTGGGGTGTCTCCGGTGTTGAGTATATGTAGACTCATTGCTTCCAGTACAGCAGACACTTCCCTTCCTCGCGGGTCTTCCGTATCGCCACCCCACCACGGGCTTTTAGCGTTTGCGTCGCCACCCAAGACCATCTTATCAGATCCCAACTCCCTTCCTATCCGCATAAGATGGTCCAGATAGAGCCCCACAGGCTTATCGGGCTCGAAGTAGAAGGACACTACAACCGTCTCCCAGGCTTTCGTTCGGAGGGCGGCCACAACAATGTTGTTGTTACTGAGGCGTGTGTGTAGTTCGACATCCAGTGTGTCGTCGAATACTACAACACACGCTTTAGCCACACCGCCCTCTTCCCCATCGCTCTGGTAGACCCTCACTCCGTTATATGTCCTCATACTCCGGGCTCCACCTATGTAGGGCTCCTGCAGCAGCGCAACGCTAGCCTTACGCTTGGTGGCCTCGAGTAATAACTCCCTTGTGGCGATTTGGCTCCGCTGAAGGTTGGCCTGCAATATTCGGTACTGGAAGTACTCACCGGGAACAACCTTAGCAATACGATACCGCCGATCTAGCTAGAGCGTCCCACCTCTTCCTTTCTGCGCACTCTCTATCTAGGGCGCCGTGCTCCGCGCTACCTCTCTTGGCCTTCGTGCAATTGATGCACTGAGGCTCTTCTCTCCGCAGCCACTTGTCGCAAGCGGTCCTCAGATGAGGACCGGCGCAGTGGCTGCATCGCTCCGTCTCCTCCCTACACACCCTCTTCGTGTGCCCGTAGCCGAGGCAGCGGAAGCACTGCACCAAAGGACTATGGTCCTCCACTCTCACTCTGCCCAAACCTATATGGGCATATCCTACATTCACACACCTCTTCCATACCTGTGGGCTAACTCTAACTACTAGGTGGTTTTGGTGGGGGTTCCTCGCTTTCATCCCAAACACTACTTCTACCTTTTTCTCATCCCCCTTCAGGCCTTCAAGGATGTCCGTGTTCTGATTAGAGAACGCGGTGACGAAGTCGGCTATGTCATACTTCATCACATCCCTGAAGGCCAGGAGGGGGCTTTTATTCTTAACATCTTCAACAACTAATCCCTCATTCTTACTTAATCTTTCCTTAACCTTATTTCTTTCCGCCTCACTGATACAGCCGACGACTACCCTTCTGTTTTTAACTTTCCTAGTTCTTTCCACCTTCACCCACCCATCCTTAGCATCTACGGTCTTCCGGATTTTTTCCATCACCTCATCTCCTGAGTCCTGAGTATCTTTGGAGGACACCACAACTGAATGCAGAGCCCTTGTCTCGGGAGCTCGCTCAGCGATTCCCCTCGAGACAACGGCCGCATAACTCGCTGGTTTAGCGACAGTTGTGTTGTTCTCCAAGAGTGTGCTCAGCTTGTCCATTTTTACCCTATTTTCCTCTATGCTTCCCTTCATCTCCTCCATTTTCTTCATCATCTCTTTTATCCCATTATCTAATATTATGTTTTTCTGTTTCAGGTCACTCACCAGTGCGTCATTTGCTGCATTCGTCGTGTCTACGGGTAGCTGGGAGGGATGTAAAGGGTCCCTTCCCAGCTCTCCGCTGGTTCCTGCCTTCACTCTGGTGAGTTCCTTCTCCAGTTCTTTTATTATTTCGAATAGCCTTTCTACCGCTGCTAAAGCTCCTAGTTTTAACTCAGTTTTAAAATTTTTTGAGTTATTTATGCAGTATTTTGCTTTCACTAAACATGCTTTACCTTCTGTAGTCTTGGATTTATACTCTATTTTAGTTACTGTTTTGGGTTTGGGTGCTGGTGGATCGCTGTTCGGTATGTTTCGATCGGGGGATACGGCTTGTAGGCTTAGGGCCTCGATCTGATCATTATCCATGCTCTGTCTTACCTCAGAATTTTCTAAGGGTTGCGAGAGTGTTTTGACCTTTTTTACCTTAGTTTTAAGAGGCGGAGAAATGGTGAAAGTATCACTCTTGCGGGGGGTGTGAAACATATTGTCTAATAGGGGGACTCGTCAATTCAAAAAAGTGATATAAAATACCTAAAAATACGATTGTAAAAGTAAAATTAAATTAAAATTGTAAAATGTGTCAATAAAATAATTTAAACAATATAAAAATACCAATTAAAATAATGAAAATGTCAATGAATAAAATGTTAAACTAATAATTCCTACTACTACAGTTTCCCCAATAAGGGGTTAACTGACCTAAACTAGCTACGATAAATATATTGTAGTGTGTCTAATGATCCCTAAGCGCTATACAAAACTAGTTCTATCAACTTCATCAAAAATAGTGAAGTTGGTCTAAATATATTTACCGTCTAAAACAGTAGCTCCAATAGGAGGCTACTGGTCAACTAATTTACAATTTGTACCTTAGGTTTTAAGTTCTTTTTTCAGGTGCAGCTCTCCCGGTGTTGCTGATGCGGAGATTTCTCTCTAAGCTTAACTTTCAGTGTTGAGTGGCAATACTCAATAACAGCTTATATTGTTGCTATTTATTTTTCGAAGGGACTTTATTATATCAGAGTTTAGTTATTTTTGTCCTTTTAACCTTCTATAAAATGTTGTCCCAAAGGGGGATCAGTTAATTTAATTAAAAGTATATAATATGTATAGATAAAATAATAATTTACAACAGAAAAGCTTTACGTCACAATATAATATATATCCTAGTAGTCACTATACTAACTTATTCTAAACGGTTTCCCAATAGGGATCAACCGGTCGACTAACTAACTACTCTAATTGTATATATAAAAATTTTTAAAATATTTAAACTGTACACACAGACGTCACAATTTAAATATATATACAATGTCACTATTCTAACAGACGCCCCAATAGGGAAGCGAACTGGTCTAACAATACCGCTTATCACGGTTTAAAGGACGGCCTTCGCCGGTCAAGATCACCTACTTATTAACGGTCGTCGGCCCGGTCTAACTTTGTCAATTATTTGTGTCCAACACACTTGGATAATGTCTGATTTAAGATTTTTATGCTTATTAAAATGTATGCGCCTTTAAGTATTAAATAGCAAACCTTTTTACGTTTAGTAAACTAACTAAAGTAAATTTTGTCAAAATTACTTCGCCTACCGATTTTGAATAGCAACTCAATATTTTTATGTAGATCAAAATATTGAAGTGCCTATGATTTTCAAATAGCAAAATATTTCTTATCGCCTTCGATCTATTATAGTTCGAGAGCCGGTTGTCTCCCGGATTATTTTTTATTTTATATTAATATATTTCAATGTTTTTTATGTATTTTAAATTACCTAATATTTTAATTTCTATTTAGTTATTAGTTTTGAATTTTTATAAAGTAATATCCTACGATTTTATTAATATTAACATTAATACTACTTATATTTTACTACTTTTAATCGATTTATTTAAAAACTTATTTTTATATTATTTATTTATACTTATTTTTAATTAAGTTTTTATTTATTTAACGAATATAATATCCGTTTTATTTTACAGAATCTACCCGATGGCGGCTCTCGAACTACCAGACCACACACAGCGCTTGACGCCAAGTGGGCGTGTCAGGGCTGCCACACGCGAGAAAATATTGTGTTACGCAATCAATGAGCGGGAGTATCCTGATGGGAATTTTGAGATTTCCTAACTTTCTATTGTGCTGTAATTAAATACTATTGTTATTTATGTCCTATTTACTGTATATTTTAATATGCTTTTATAATATATGTGTTTAATTGTGTAATTTACGTTTTATGTAAAAAAAAATATATTTAACTATTTTAGGGTTTAATCTTACTTAATTTAATTAATATTATAATTTTAATAAAATATTGTTTTTATTTTATCTAATATTTTCTTGTTATTTATGTTTTTATGGCGATTTACTTAATTTAGTTTATTATTATTAATGCAATTAAATGGTTTTTATTATTTCCTAATTTTTATTATTTTAATTTTTTATTTACTAAGGTTAAAACTATTTCTTGATCCGCAGCCCTGGGCGCGTCGGTGGGCGGGGCAGTGAGCGAGACGGATATCGCGCGCGTCGGCCTACTTGTCCTGCTCGCACTCACAGTCTTGTCACTGCGTTATCGGTTTTGATCTACAGAATGTAGTCCGAGTGTTGAAGGTTGTAATTAAGTATTATTAATTCGTTTTTTAATGTTAATTTTAAAGGCTAATTTATATTATGAAAATGTAATTATTTATAATGAACGTTTTTTAGTTGGTTTGATGTTTTAGTTTTCTAATTTTTGATGTTAAAGTTTTCTTATTTACTAGTTTTAATTGTTTTAAACTGATTACAATACTATTTTTATTTATTTAATATTAAGCTCGATTTTAGATTTTATTTTTAGGATATTTTTACTGTTAAATTAAAGTGTTTAATTTATGTACTTTTTAAAAGAGCTAAATTCCCTGTCACCCCTCGGACTATGCGACCGCGGCCA